>NC_046978.1:7947516-7965016 GCF_009769545.1 Cyclopterus lumpus
TTAGTCTCACGGTGATGCAACAGGATGAATGGGTGTCATTTACGTCCTTTGTCCGACATCAAGCATATCCAACATTGCACACATGACAATATGGTAGAGCATTGCACAATGGCTGGCTTGTAGCATTGAGGGGAAGAAAACAACCTGAAAGAGGGTTGCAGGTGTCTCTGTTGAAGGAATACGAGTCTGGAGGCAGCAGCCAATACATGCTTGTAGAAGTGCATTTGGCAGTTAGGATGCTGAGCTGAATGTGACAGACACAGTGGCCTCTTCTGTGGTTTGAAGGCGGATGAGCCTCTGGCCTTCACTCCATACTTCCTGCTCTGAGTCCCAGCCCAATCAATTCTTTTATGTGCGTCCCTCAAAACAAACCTCTATCTGTGTGGCCTTCCGGAAATAGTGACCACAACTAATCTGTGTGTGCACCCTTCGCAAAGCCACTGAAAATGAGCAGCAATCTCAGACAAACACTTAAGAGGGTGTTGTTTTTTGATTTTGTTGAGATGGCTCAGTCAGTAAAAAGCAGGGTAGTTCTGTCAATGAATGAGAAAACTATCAAGGAGGAAAAACACAAACGACTTAAGGATAAATAACCTGTTTATGGGCTGCATTTTCTGTCTACAAAGCAATGACGGTGGTTCCGGGGATCGAGGCTGCATATGTATCCCTCCCTGTCTTCTAGACAGGCATATTTTGCAATACGGTGCAGCAATCCTGTCGGCCTTATATCAGACAATTACCGCTTTACTCACGTTATATGTTTCTAGCTTCACTCTGCTGCGGAAGACAAAAGTGTTGAAATTGGCTTGTTGGAAGACCTCATCAAAGGCAGCTTCGTTCTGAAATCGAAAAAAACATTTGATTGGCTCAATTTCAAAAAGATACACATTCGTTTAATCAAGTCTCAGTTTCATAAAAGTTTCGAGAGCAAAATAAAAGTGTCTGACAACTCAATTACTAAGAAAACTGTGATGATTTTTAAATAATTTTGCCTGGAAGGAACAAAGCACACTTGGTGTCTTTTACACAAATCGGTCTGTGCAGGAGCGTGTGAGCGTGCATATCTGGCTGGAACAAAGCCTCTTCTTTTCCGGAGGCCAGTATTGTATTCAGGGAGGAGAGTCTCACCGAGTCCTTGAGCTGCCCCAGGTAAGCTGCATTCTGGCCCAGGATGGCCTCTGCACTCTCCTGGAAGCAAGTGACCCACTGGTTGTCTGCGTAATCTGCAATGTTGGCCTATCGGATTATATAGAAAAGAAAAGGCAAGAGTGAATTAGAAGAAAAGTTACATGCATGTACACAAGCATAGATTAATGTTCTTGTGTTTTAATTTGGAATCATCATCTTGTTTGTTAGAGTGGTTGCTGTATGCTTAAATATGTACATTCTCTGCTCTTAAGAAATGGTTACATCCTCTAATTAGCCCACATCCTGCTGGCAAAGCCTGGGAAAAAAACAGTCACGATGCTCTTGTGATACATACGGCGGAAGCAAATTTGTGACTTATGCTAGAGCTTGTGAAGAATAATATGTCGACTGGCACTAAACAAAAGCCGCTTAGTTCAGAAGCCTGGCTGAAATTTCTCTGTGACTGACTAAGTGAGGTTTTGTACTTGTGATTCGTTCTTTCGTAATAATGATGGTTGCGAACGATGCATTTTCTGTAAAAGGACTAACAGTTTGAAAGCGGCAGCAATTAACCTTACATGGCTGATTTTCACAAAAAATTAAATAATTCTAAAATTAGTACTACACACTGCGTCACACAAAACGCAGTTTGCTTTAAATGTTTCTAAATGTAACTGCATAGAGCAGCTTGGGTCAATGTTGAACCAGAGTGGGAAGAGGGGGGCTTGAGTCCCAGGAGACAGAATAAGGACAGTAAGGAAGGAGAGCAGAAAGACAAGGCCATGAGAATGACTTTAGGGATGATATGCATAGCCTCAGTGGCGACAGCTGCTCAAAACTAAGCAGGAACAGGCATTTAAGATATATGTATTAGCATAAATGCTTGTGTGCGGGTGCATGTGTGGCACAGCTAGAAGTTTTAGGGATGCCAGTGCTGAGTCACTTACAGAAAGGATGAGGCGGTACTTGAAGTTAGGGAACTCTTTGTCACACTTTTCGCAGCGGAACATGCCATTTTGCTGGTCCACCACTTTTTTGTTGCAGTCTTGGCTGGGACAGGCCTGGTAAAGGCAGTTTTCCTTGCGCAGGTATACTATGGTAGCTATGCAGGTGTAGTAGTCCGCCTAAAAAAAGGGAAAACAAACAAACAAATATTCATATAAATACAAATAATCTTACTGGAATGTGCTTCTTGCTCGATGTTAAATATGTTGACTGTTGAAAACTAGGAATAAAACTGAATGAAATTAAACAATAAGAGGGCATTTTAGGAGCGGTTAATGGTGTATGTGAACAGTCAGGAAGCAACTTTTGTGGAGCAGATGCAGGAGTTGTACTCCCAACCAGAATCCTAATGGCTCCGACACAAATGCATACTTGTGAGGTCGCTGCCACGTTTATGGGGAACAAGCAAACCTTTGAAATAGACTGCACACAAACAGCCTTCAGGAAACATTCTTAGTCTGCATGGAAAACACCCAACCAAGCGACATGAATTTCACATTGGATAGAAGTGGGTGGATGCAAGAAGCCGCTCTGGATATGCTTGAAGGGACGAATGGTTCCAACATGTTTGCAGATGAGGCACATTACTTCTCCTCGTCATGAAGGGTGGACCCTAGTCTACTCGACAGATAGCTGTTGCACCCTAACAGCTAATTGTTTCAGACAGAGTCGCCCTCGCCTACTAACCTCTACATTGGCTGTGACAACAGGAAGGAGACGATGCCACTTTGATAAAGGCTTAAGGCCAGTTCAGGGTCAGGCAGCAGCGCAAAAGGCCCGTCAGCTTGGTGACTTAAGTACATCAACCAATCATTAATGCCACCATGTAAATGTAAGACTGTTTATTGTGAAGAAACACGCAAGTCATCTGTATTTAGAGTTTCTCCAAAAGGACTGAGAAGGAGAAACTAGGGCTGGGTGATATGGAGAAAATCAATCATCAACTAGTCAACTATTGGTGCTTTCACAGTATATTTACACACCGAGATGTTTGATAAATAATCAGTAATGTGGATATAATTACTAAATGGGTCAATAGAACAGTGAGAACACTGGTAAGTTCAGATAATTCCACCACTTTATTGTAAAGCAGCGATTAAAACCAGGCAAAGAAAACACATCGTAATATGAGACTAAATATTGTAATATGGCATATCAAAATTAACACACAATCAAGATACTTTGCTGAGTGGTATTTTGAGCTTGAATAAAAAATAAAGAAAAACAACTTATTAAAAGATATAGATTTCCCAAAACAATAAAAATAAATAATTTCCAAGCATTCCATTAGTATGCAAAAGAAATTCGACCCCAATTAACTTCTAGAACAGGACTATGATATTTTGCGTCATTTTGGATTGACAAAAAAAGCCCTTACATGTGGTAGATGACAGCAACAAAACAACCTTGTTTTGATTTACAAAAAACAACCCCAGACATCAACCTCTGCTAAATGAGGTGCAATTAATCAAGTAAATCCCTCTTCAATTAGTGTGTGACTGACCAGGGCTGCCACAGAAGAACTTGTTTCCAGCCACTGTCATGGGCCTTTACAAATGCAGTGTCAAGCCAACAAGAGGAGGGTGACCACCGACTGTCAGAGAGGGCACGGGAGCCATGTGGAAACTTGAGATTGTGACACAAAGGCTTTGTGACAGGCACAATTAATTGCAACAGACTTTGGTTAGGGGGGGTTTGAGAGGTCTGACCCTCATGCCCCTGTGTATCGGATGTCTCAAAGGAGCTGAACCAAGGCCGTCCTCAACCCCTGTCAGTACCGGGCCTCATCACACGCCATGCTGAGGCGAAGCAAGAGCCTCCATAGCCCAGGGTCAAACCTTTTCCTCCTGAACGGCAGGAAGCTAATGCCACGAGAAGCCCTTCGCCCGACAGGGGGCTAATACAGTGTCAGGATTTGGGGTTTGGAATTTAAGAGTACGAAATAGATGGGGCTGCTTGAGCTGATTTGTAGGCCTGTACATGATAGAATAGCTGAAGTGGCTAGTCTAAAAGAGGAATGATAAGGAAGCAACCAGCCTACTATCGGATACTGGGGATCCTGCAGTTGTGGCCATTTCAGAAAGAATTAAGATCGTAACACATGTTGGGCGGGGGTCACTCACAGCCTCGGGCAGCAGAGAAGCAAGCAGAGTTTCAACACTGTATTCAAATCACTTTGGACGTAGAGATAACTGCTACTCTGATTATATCCTATTTATTTTTGCATTTGGTTGTTTTTCTTCTGAGCTTCTTGCATCTCATCATAATTGTTTCCATCTATTAATTGTCCTATAGTCTTAATGGGATACTTTCATCATACTGTGATGATTACTATTGTGCAGATTGTTTGAAATTACAATTTACATTATCCGCTCCAGACAACATTCACTTCTGTGAGCACCATTTCCCTCAAAGGTATAAATAAAAAAAGGGTAAATTAGCAAACACATTACTTTACTTATCCAAGGGCAGTAATTGCATTTCAGAGAGCAAATAGAACCGGTGAAATCTTAGTAATCAATACCAGGAATGAATGTGTCTTTCCCCATAACAATACAAGACTTTGAGAGGACAGCACAATAATGTGGATTTTTAAACACGCATACCTGGGGGTGCAGTGATTTTCTGAGTCAATAATTTAGTAGATTCATCATTCTGATGTAGCCAAAAGTACCTTTGCAGAGTGACACGGTTACATTAAAGCGAGTAGGGCTGGACCCGGATATCTGACTATTCATTCATTTAGTACTGTATTGACATACACTGCGAGTTGTTAATAAATGCAGATTGACTGAGCACCTTCATATTTATTGTTTGGGATTCAACGGCAGGCTTTCAGTTTGTCCTTGAATATCTTCAAAGAATAACAATACGTCTGGGGTTACAATTGCGTGAGTGTTTGAGCACATCAAGGCTAAGCTGAGCATGTGTGTACCTTGTCTCCATGTCCCAGGTGCTCCGTCTTAACGTCAGACAGGGTCTTCCAGTTGGTGAGTCCTCCCCCGCTGCCTTTCACCTCCGTCACAGACTGTCCATCCAGGGCGTGGCCCTCCTTGTCATACCTGTTTGACAGAACGAATACCGGCCGATTTGTACCCAGTCAGTCGACCAAGTGAAGCTGCAACTAATAATTATAATCTTTATACAATCATCTGTCCATCATTGCTCACATAACTTTTGCCAAGTCCAAGCTGGTATATGGGATATTCCAGTTTATTATATCTGACTGAGCCACAAAACAGAGATTTTAGTTGAAAGTGATAGAGGACAAAACAATTTTCACAATTTTTCACTTAAAAATGCCACAAAGCATATTTACCTGGTTAAAAATAAAATTCAAGAAAGCTGTACTTCCACACAAGAGATTCATAATGTTGGCATATTGAGGCCTACTTCTGGTTGCTGCTTTATTCATTTGAATACAAAAAATAAAATAAAACTCTTGTTCCAGGCAGAGCATCCATTTGTGTTTGTCAAAGCAAGGCTGGCTCAGCTGAGAAGCTTGTGAAATGACAGATGAGCTGGCCATAGTCAGGGCTGATCAGAAACCCATTTTCAGGGAAGACCAAAGGAAGAAGCAAGAGAGGAGGCAGAGGAGAAGAAGATGAGTGGAGGTCAAATGCAGTGGGGAAAGCAAATAACAGTTTAAAATGGTCACAGGGATCAATAGATCTTGCTAATCTGTTTGGCCATAAGGCAGAGTGGCGCACAATGGGGAGGTCGGGTTGTAAATACAGCGAGAGCATGCTTTGCTCCTGGAGGCATGACTAATAGAAAATATCCCCATTAACGTGTGTGGCCAAAGCGACGCACAGGCTGCCAATTTCCCACATTGATAAATGTGAGCAGTTTTTTATGGTGGCACCAGATTCCTCACGGGTGTACCTGCACTGCTCTGCTTTAACTGAGCCTGCACCCTGTTAGGAACTTGTGAGAAGATCGGACTAAATGGAGATAGGGTTTTCTGTCATGGCTCCTCTCCAAAGACATGTTCTAAAGGGGAGAAAAATGTAGTGGCAACATAGTAAAATAAGGTAAGCCCTCCAGACTAGTCAGGCTTCACAGTGTTACATGGCTGCTCTGAACACCTGATCTGACAGGTATAAAACAATCAAGATACCACCACTTAAATTAATTCATTTAAATCCCCTGCTGGTTTTAAATAAATCATAAAGACAGTGAGGAACACAGGAAATAGAAATGGCACAATAGACAGCGATCGAAATGAAGGAAAGAAAACGAGGACACGTTAGACCTGGCTGAAGACAAGCGCCAGACAACTGATAGCAGGCAGATCCCAGCTGGGAGCAGCGTGGCGTCAGTGAGACAAACTATCTGCAGGAACACCAAGAGAGATGACTGGAGGCCTGGCAGACATGCATGCGCCTGCCGTAGACATGTCAAATGTCAGCGTATCAATGAACAGGGACAGGACGGGAGAAGAGACGCGTCAGATGAAGAGGCACGAGGGGCTGATGGGACAGACTCAGTCAGCAGGGTTCTCAGCTCTGGGCAGAGACCCTGATGACTGGGCTGCGATTGGCAAACGCCACCAACACAATTAAATAATATTAGTTAGCCTCTTCATCTGAAGTGAGCGGCATGTGGTCAAACATTGAGCTTCCAGTAACGAGGACGCCACAGACGTGGTTTTACGCGTGTTGTCTCTTTCTATCATTTGAGCCGAATGACAGCAAAGTGATTCTCTGTCCTCATAATGGAAAGATCACATCACACAGGCTACATTTATAAAATGAGTCAGAGAACGCTGTTGAATAAAAAAAAACAATACAGCAATCTATTTTTCCCCTGTCATTCCCACACCCTGGGAAAATTCTTCATTAAAGAGTAAATTCTCACCACTGTCACAAACATTGAATTTTAATGTGTGTCATATACAGAGCTCCAGAGTATATATATATCTATTGTGGAAAAAGAGAACCAAAATGTATTGCTATAGTACTTTGTTAAAATAATTTTGCAGTTTTAAATTAATTATTATTAGTCTCTGTGCCTAATAAAGTTAACATCTATATCAGCCTTCTGTAAATTAAACAAATTGTAGCTTTGATTAGTATTTTGACTTTGACAAAATATCTTATTTTCGCGAATAATATATAATCTTTGTTTTCATCGTTGATTAATCTTATAGAATGTCAGAAAATTGTGAACAATGTTCATGCTCAAAGGTTATCAGTGAGTTAATAATTCAGTTCAGCTAATAACCTCAACACCAGCAATTCAGCTAGTAAATCTGCCACTTTTCTTTTTTCCAATCAATACAGCAAAAGGAAACGTGGGAAAAGTAAGTCAACTAAATACCGAGGCATCATATTCATTAGACTACTGCGTTAACGCTTGTTGGCTTCTGAGCTGACATGATTTATGTCACAACCATAACGCTGTGGCCTGTACATGTGTAAATAGTGGAGTCATGATAAAGACAGAGAAACGGTCAGCTTGAGTAGTAACCAGAGAAGTGACAGGTCTCTAAATGAGCTGTTGCCACCTAATGGCCAAATGCGTCTTGACACTGAGATGGACCAAAGGGTGAATGTGAAGTCAGATTGCGTTACACTGATAATGTTCACAAATAGGAACTTAGTGTAGATTTAATGTCAAGTTGGCAACCTGTGTCAACAACTCTCAACAAGAGAGCACATGCACACCAGCAGAGTGCAGAATTCTTATGTATAAGCACATTGGAAAGTGCTGAGCGAAATGACTAATACTCTGCATGAGTTTGAGTCAATAGCCCACCAGGGAAAGACTATTCATTTGAGGAAGTCCCAAAGGTCTGCGCCAAAACTAAATCAAATTAAGACGCCTCTGCATGAGTAAAACAATGTGTCAGCAGCCTTGGTGTACTGTATCCGTGTTGGGCTGTGGGAGAAAAGAATTTGGGTTCTTCTGTGCAAAATATGATCATCAAAAGCTTGATTTAGAGTTTAATTGATTTGCTTCCTTGTTCTGTTTTAGTCAGATCTTGGCTTACAGAACAGTCATTAAGAGACACGCTTGTGGATGGCTACCACCCTGAGAACCAGACGTATCAGTGGCACAACAAGCACACAATATGTATTTAACAGCTGGGAGTGAAAACTCACTAACAACTTGTTTGTCATCATCACTAGATATCATCGCCATAAAGAAGCCTTCGAATAAAGCTAAACCAGTAAGGAGGCTATTCTCTCCATCTTCTTCACAGCAGTACAACGATTTTGTCTTCACTTTTTAACTGTTGATGCTTGCAAAACTTGCAGGTACCCGTTGACCAAAGAGATTCCTCCGTAGTAGTAGATAAAGCAACAGAAGAATCTAATTTAAGAGTTAAGTTCTAGTTCTGGTTATATATATGAAATAGAAATTGGTTCATCAAATTAAGTTGTTCCAGCTATTTTGGATTTGATACCATTTGCTTCACAGATTTGGTTTGACCACTCAAGAATAAATACAAATTATTAAAAACATAAGGTTAAGAAACCAAGCCAATGAGGAACTCTCTAATGACAAGTCGGTAAAGAATAATCCTAAAATGTGCTGGTTCAGCCTATATCCACCATGACACAGTAAGACCTGCCTCAAAAGAATAAAAACGCTCACTCGCTTTCTTCCCCAGAGTGAAATGAGAAGATGAGACATTTCCGCTAATTCTTTCAGGGGAGAATATTTTTAACTAACAAGTCTCACAAACTTGTTGACTATTAAGTAACAAGAACACTGTCACCTAGTCGGCTTGTTAAATAATAAGAGATGTCTTCCGCCACGAGCATCCAGCTATGTTTGGGACTGTACCCCTATTTGCTGAATGCTCTCTAGTTGTAAAGTTTCATGAGGCCTATTATCATCATCCTCATTATTCTAGAGGTCACAACAGGTCATTTTACAGTGACATCAAGTTCAGACCATCAAACAAAAGTCTTTGTAAAATGGCTACTAAAGGGACGACCGTCATCACACATGAAATAGACTCACTGGTGACTAAAGAGTCTCAGCTTTCCTACCTTGTGAAATTGGGGACATATTCTAATATATATTGAGTTGAGAGGTCGAGGGACCCCGTTGAAAATCACCATGCCAATGACCTTCTGTTATTAAACAGAAAAGAGCACAGGACGTTTGAAAAGACTATGCTCCAGCAGCGATGTCCTATAACATATAACATTTATTTTAAAAAACAGTACTTGGCATTCTAAGAAATTAAATTTAAAAAAATATATTCAGAGAAGCCAGAGGCTGGTGGTAACACCATCATCAAGAAATTACTGTGCCAAGTCGTCTGATTAAAGAAGTACGTTTGAGCATATTTTGTGATTTGCCTCTTTCTCACTTGCACAATTTTCTGCTCCGATTATGCAGATCAGGTCCTCTGATCACGGCCACACCTGTCGAAGTGGGCTCTATGAGGACAGATCCGTTCGCCACAGCGCTGGAGCAGGATTCAACCTCCACTGCCTCACCTGTACCACTTCACACCGCCACCTAACACGTCACCTCACACTGACGAGGTGATGTCTTTGTTTAAAAGTAGATAACAAAAGCAACAAAACAGATAAATACAGTGCATGATTATTGTTTTTGTCATGTTGTGCACCAGGGAGAGGGGATCATTTAGAAATCAAGGAACTGACACAGGAACCCAGATTAAAGATGAAAGCATTGGTCTTAAAATGTTTCTTTTCCATTGCAAGAATAGCCAAAAATCTTCAAGGAATAACTTAATTGTGTTAGTGTACAATACTTCGACTGCAGTCAGCTGTGGTAATTCTATTAAATAGTTCTACTAGTGCAATATGCATGTCTACAAGTACGAAAGATAACTCCTCTGATTTGTTTAAGAAGAAAGATATCTTGCCAAAAACACGGATATAAGACACACACCAAGGCAAAAGAAATGTGACAATCAACATAAAATCACACAGAAATTTGTCTGGATTTCATCTGGAAAGGTGTTTAGTGGAAGAAGAAAAAAAACGCATTTCCACAGATCAAGTATGATTTCCATTTATATGTAATGCTTCATTAAGGCACCCCCACCCCCCTGGACCCTCACACATTGTGGCTAATGGGGTGAAACTAATCTTGATAATGCGAATCAAAGCATGCACTCTTACAACCATTTAAATCCTTAGAGTTCTCCAATTTCAAAAGCAATACTTGCATGCAAGAATCTTACAGCGGGTGAAATAAATAAGAAAAAGCCCTCTGGTTTAATATATATCATGTTTCATACCTGCAATGGAAGTACTTTGTCAGCGGTACACAGTTGCTAGAACAAATGAGCAATTCTCTGCCCTGCATTATCTCTGAAATCCAGGCTCACTTACCAGCCTCTGAGCTTATAAGCCTCAGGGATGTCTGGGTTGATTATCAGGGTGCTGCTGAAGGATGCCGAGAGGGACCGGCCACCATAGTCCGAAAGCTTCGCTCCCTTTATGGCTAAAATGGGCTGTGCGGATCCGTCAAACTTTTCTGCCTACACAAAACAAGAGATATGGAAACACTCATTATAACTTTGTTTGCTTTTTATTTGTCTGAATTTCATTGCTTCCGTTTGGTTTATCAAGCTATTTGTTGCTACTTTCTAACCCCCTTGCATCACGACGGACATTTTAATGTAAATGGCATACATTTTTCTTTCGGAAATTTGGATGTGGAACCTCAGCTTTAATTAAAAAATATAGAATAAACTGTGCAGCCAAAATACAGACACACAAAAATGTCCCCACTAAAACTTGTTTACATTTCCGATCCCATGGCCATTACAGCATCAAATCATGCATCCTATTATATTAGGCTTTCAGCCTGGGATTCTAAATTCTTGTTTTTAAACCATTTTCTCAAAAGTGGCTCATATTGGCAATGCCAACATGCTGATGATTAGCAGGTATAATGTCAATCATGTTCACCATCTCAGTTTAGCATGTTAGATTAGCACTTAGCACAGCCCTACAGTGGAGGCTGATGGGAATGTCATTTAGTATCCAAGTATTTCAAATCAAAGAATTTGACAACCTGACATTTAGACCTGAAATAAAGTTTTCACTATTTATCCTTTTTAGCAACATAAATGTCTAAGAAATGTCATGGCAATCCTGCATATAGAGATATAAAGATATTTCATTGAACTAAAGGAAAGGTCTAGGGATAGCCAAAGACTTTATGGTTCATCATCTGAGGACCATGAAACGTAATCCATCAAATAGTAGTAAGACATTTCAGTCTGAACCAAAGAGCTGGACCGACTGAACAACCAAAAGACAAACCTCGCTGCATATTTTTAATTAGTTCAGTTCTAAAATTACTTCCAAATTATTAGAGAAAAGGTTTTTTCCAATTGTATGAGGTTTTCAGGTTTCTTTACTGTAATAACCCAAGGCCCCAACTAATAAAAAACAATAACAGAGAGGAAGGGGGGGGCAACAGTGCAGCCTTCAGTGACAGGGAAAAATATCTCCAACGCTTGCTTCTTTGCATTGCTATTGTTCTTTATAAACTAAGCATCGTGTGAACCTCAGCAGATCCCTGTGGAAAAGGGCTATGTGTCGGACAAACAGGGAACACTGTGCTTCCTGTCAGGAGGAAAGAAATGGTGGTAAACTCAACACAGTCCCTCTGAGCCAAAAGGTAAAATATCAACTGCACGGGCAGTTACGTTATCACCCCGTGACAGGGAAGTCAGTAGACGATTTCAACCACATCCACTTCAACCTCCATTAAACACTGCACACATTATTGCATTTCTTTGGCTCTCAAACTGCTGAACAGTGATCAGTTAATGTGTTGAACAACCCTTTCTAATTAAACAGATTGCTGACATGGTCTCACCAATGACTGAACATTATGAGCTTCACAAACGGTAGCTTTTATTGTAGGCGTTTTATATTGGAGCTACTCATGTCCTTGTGTTCACCCTCGGCATGTGAGGTCTGGCTTCGGTTCAGCTTCAGTCGTTTAGAGTAAAAGGTTGCTCTCAGGTGAGCACTTGAAAGGACAAATGCTCTGTGGGGAAAGCTTAACCATAACAATAAGCATGTCTATGCATTATAAAAAGGCAGGTATTGATTTTCAGCACCTATTTTAAAAAGCTCCAGACACGACTTGCTCTTCCTCATTCCAGGTTTTACTCCCCATCAAATGTCTTTACTCACTTCCTCTCCCCACAGCGTGACAGTCACCAACTTTCCAGACATGTCCATCAAGTTGAGTGTCCTCTTGGACACTTCCTTGTTTGACTTGGTGGTGAGGCGGGTCACTTCGTCCACACTCTTACACACTCCAATCACATCTGCAATAGAAGATATAAACCAGTACATTAGCAGCAGGGACTGGATCCATTTCTCCATTTCCAACCGAAATGATTCAGTTAAATTGTTTCCAAATATACATATCATAAATATTGAGTGTGTTTATGCCCACAGGTCATTCTAGGTCACGTGGTTTCCGGCACAAATTGGCTCATGGGAAATAAGTGATTCATTCATTCATTTCAAAATCAGGTGCACTGACCTGTGCACCAGGCACTTGCATCCATAATGTTGGAGCGAATCCAAGAAATAGGCTTTAATTGTTTCCACCAATGCACTTCATCAAGCATACTTTGTTGACTGATGTAGTCAAGCATGATAAACGCAGAGCCATTTATTTGTGAATGTGCAAGAGTGGCACGAACATTACTCACCCCATCCGCACAGAGTAAAGGGGTTTAAGATGCATTAACGATGATGAATAAAACTTAATGTTGAATGCCTACTGGTAAGCTGGAGAGAAATGACTCAAATAGCAGTACAAGCCGCAGTCTTCATTAAAAGAATTACATGCCGAAGACTCCTTAATATCACTTCATTTTACCTATGGCATTAGGTTCTCATTTTCTCATCGGCTCAATAGTCAATCTGCACTACAGGCTATTAGTGTCATCAGTATTATTAATGCCACATTTATCTCTGCTCGTGTGCTGCGATTACCTCAACCTCGCAGCATATCCGGCTCTACTTTCAGCTACAAACTCTAACCTCTGCTCATGATAACTTATGATTGGGTGCTTGGGAACGCCTCAGCAGGCTCTTCAGTATTTTCCACTAAAAATACAATCTGGTAACATGAGGAAAAAAACAGATCTGATCTGAGGTTTTAATGACACATGTTGGGTTCAGAAATGCACGTGTAGATCCTTACCAATGATGGAATCTTTTTCGCGGTTTTCCAGGTCACCAATAGAGACAAAGTCACACTGCATCACCGGAACATCACTGCTGTCTTCACAGGGGATGATGGTGGATTCTCCACTGAGAGTCATCTCATAGTCATTCTTCACCGATGTGTACTGCTTGTTGGCGATCTTCAGGGAGCCCTTGGAGACATAGTAGACCTGACCCACACAGATGGATATACCACGTGTTATTCAGAGATCTGGAGAACATTTCACCTGACTGAATGGTGCAAACAAGATATGACTTCAGGCAGTCGGTGGGGATCAACAAAGGCTGGCAGATGATCATAAGCCGCTTATTGTTGGGGTACAGTGTAGCCAGATGACTCATTCATAGACTGTGGTTTTAACTCCCAAAGTACTGGCAGCCGTTGATAGAACAGTCTGAGGCAAATCCGTCAGTTATGATAATTAGGACATTCTGTGCTGAATCCTTATCTGGAGGAACATCACCTTGCCAACCTCAACCAGGCTGAAGAACTTGTCCACCTCTTGGTTAAAACCAGTCACTCTTATCTCTCCCTGTAATGAAATAGAAAAGTTGGTTAATATATTAAGTATGCCAGGGACAGTAGAAGATGTCCAACTCATAATATCTTGCAGTTTATTCTTACAGCATAAGAATCAACACTGGGACCACAATAATACTCACACTCTCATCCACAATCTCCATGGAGAAGAGTTTGCCATCACCACGAGAGTTGCTCCATGTACGGATGCTGCTCTTGTTGGTTACACGAGCACGGATAGTCCACCTGCGGGACAACAAGAAGTTTGAGGTTACTCGTGTCAGTAATGTTCATTTCTAGAGCACCTCATGGGATGACATTCAAACCCTACATTTGCATTTTTGTATTCATTGATTCATGCATTTATTTATCAACGCAACCTTTTAATAATCTGTGCATGTTGCCTGAACGATATAAAAAAAATGTTTAGGGCAGCACCACAGCCAACCAAAAGTGCTGAAGCGTCGGAGGACTTCAGGATGCAGGAACCGTTTTAAAATAGTTGTTTTTAATAATAGTTGTATTAAACATATTTGATCATTTTAATGGTTATTTTATATTTAAGATGCGTGTCAGAGAGCTTTTGCATTTCCACTGATTTTGTGGAAGTAAATAATAGCAATATTATTGAGTTGTTTTTATCATATCAAAGTTGTATCAAATCATATGTCTGTTGTTACCAAACATGTCAACCTAATGACATGCCCTGACATTGCCGACTGACTGGGAAACATACTCACTTGGACTGATAGGGGTTGAGGCTGGCGATGGGCACAACTTTAGAGCTGCCACCTGGAGTACTGGGCATAGCAGATGGGGGCTTTTTCCCAAAGTCTCTATTGAAACCTTTGTGCACTGTTGAAAGAATGAAGAGAGAAATAAATGATCAATGAAGAGCAGTGATGGAGAGAAGTCAAGAGAGAGGCACATACATTATTCAACAGAGACGAATTCAAAAAATCTAATTTCTTTGGATTGCAACTGCTCGATCACTGTAATTATCTCACATAACGAGGGAAGTTCCATCAAAGAAGACCCTAATGACTTAAAGATACTCTACCACTGTTAGCTCTCGAGTCGAGCAAGAGGAATGACTCAAAATCTTGTCAAGTCAAGTTGGTGGAGATGTGTGATCCAGCGGTTTTGGGAAGAGGGATGATTCACATTTCACAGAATCAGGGCAGAGTGTGAAATGCTATAACGAACTGGATCTGTTCTTCCCCAGGAGAGCTGTGCTGCCTGACTTTGAGATTTTCCATTTGAACCAGCGCTGCACATTTGATTTGTGTGCGTCTCACGTGGAGGATTAGAGTTCAAAGTGTCCACTTAAGTCCTCCCACTTTGCCAACCACTGCACTTCTGGTAATTAAGCCTCCAGATCAACCAGCACACACAGAGAAATGAACAACGACTGTGCTGATTAGGAGGATGCTTGCCACAACCTCAATACCCACATGGAAGATTAAAGGGATGAATACCTGCTATGACACACTAGAAGACAGCAAAACCTCTCTGTCTGCACATCTTTCCTGATTCAAGTTATTTGCGATGCTGTGATCCACTGTTTATCTCTGACATGAACAAACTTGAAAAACAAATCTGTTTGCTCATGGTGTCAAAATGCACTCTCCAGGTTGTCTGTGCTACAGGGTGTTTGTTTGCATATTCAACTGTGCTTCCAAAAAAAGATAAACACTATGATTGACGGGCACAGACCTACTCATCGAAACAAGCTATTAGTTGTTAAAGTTTATGATACCAAGCATTTACATGAAACGGGTCAGCTCCGGAGAATTGAGGGTCAATAACACTGTGAAAAAACCCTTGAGAAAGCTTAAAATAAAAATGGTCCTCAACAAGCCTTAAAATTACAGGTGACATGTAAATCTGTGGTTCACCCAGCTTAGAGAAAGCAACGGGAATGCCGCCATCTGGTGGATATTTACGAACTGTGTGCACAGTATCTTCCACAAAATGTAAATTGTAAATGTTCACCCATTTTACATCATGCTCAAGAGTTAAAATAAACACTTGCCCTCACCTTCATTTTTAACTTGCTGCTGTAGTGGTTGGCGGGTTTCAGGGTTTGGTGCCGACTGCGGGCCTTTGATCTGACCTGCGAGGAAGATTTGACATTAGTATTGGCTGCATTTATGACCCATTAAGACCAACCTATATGTAAACATCAATCTCACATCACATCATATTCACTAACAAGATCGACAAGACAAAATTGGATTATTAGGTAGCAGATGTTATCATGAAATGTTAATTGAAGGCTTACCCTCAGCAAAAGGAGTAGGGTCACCTATTCTTCCAGCAACATCTTTTGCAGGCTTGATGACTTCAATTTCTAAAATGATCACCACCCGTCTGTAATGAGACATCACCGTGAACCACAGACAATAGCATTGTATCCATTTAGATTTGGAAGATAATAATGGTCACCATCATCCACACAACTATACAGAGGGTGGTCAAAATCTTGATACGACAATAACATGTACAGAAAAACTGCATACCGTTTGTCCTTCAGTATATTGGTCACATGCTTCTTCAAAATGCAGATGCAGTTCGGGGCCAGGAGGTTCTCCTCAGCCATGAAGTTCAGCTGCGTTGAGAGCATGAAGGCTGCGGAGGTGTGGAAAAGTGAGAGAAGAAAATCTTAGTTCATTTAACTAAGGGGGTTCTAGGGAATAACTGTTTTCAAGTCAAACTTTATTATTATAGCACATTCAAAATCAAAGGCAGTTGATCAAAGTGCTGAAAAAGCATGATATTGTATTATATTATGGATACTAATCTGCTTTTCTGTATCTATTCTATGTAATACAAATGTACAAACTTACAAGACAGAGTGTGCAGTCCATCACTCATCATCACCCGAAAGCGAGTAGGACCACTTCCACTGTCAATCTTGCGAATGTTCTGAGAGGTGATAAACAAGTGATACGGTTAAATATATATATTTTTTAAACGGTTATTAAACATAAGGTTTGTCTAATTGTCTCATTCTGTATCCTATGACAGCACTCATCGGAGTTAGCTTGATGTATTGTGCATTCACAAATGTACACATGTTAGTCCCTTGCCTTTCTTTTGTCATTAAACCTGAAACTACTAATATTGTCATATATTCTCAATAATAAGTTGTGGGTGATGGTCTAAAATGTAGTTTCAGTAGGTTTCCACCCTTAAAATCTAACGTTGGTTTGCATAATGCTTCCTAAATCTGTACGTATGTAATAGACATGTTGGATTTTGTGTATGGTGTTAAATTCCAAATACAGGAAATGTTAGATCAGCAGTGATGTATTGGCTAAACAGTCATGTTAATGAAAGATTGTGTGTTGTTTTACTCACCACCAACTGAAGCACTGCGTCGTTACCACCATTGCCATTTGAAAGAGCCTGGAAGAAAACACTTAAATAAATGTCTGCTAAGTGACCAGCAAAATATATATCTATGAATATATATTAGATTCCATTTATCCAAAGCGACTTACAATCGTGTTACATGCATACACCGTAGACACAGCTATGCGGGAACAATTCAGGGTTAAGTGGCTTTCAGGGTTAAGTGGCTTGCTCAAGGACACATCGACCTGTATGTATGTATGTATGCATAGCAGGTATTCATATATAT